>NW_027507825.1:16340652-16350652 GCF_037356315.1 Lithobates pipiens
CAACACAAAACTGATTCCAGGATGGAGCATCTCCCTATGCATGCTGGGGTTTTTTGTAGAGGCCTTAATGAGCCCACTTGCTTCAGCTGGGCTCATTAACTCTTCCCCTCTAATTGTAAAAGTCTGCATAAAGCCTGAATCTAGGACACACATATTTACCATCCTGGATACAACCAGGTGACTTCACCTGCCTGCTGCCACATACCCCCCCTCTTGTTTCAACCTTGGGGTTGTAACACCAGCAGTCAGACACGCATGTATCCGAGACAAAGCATCCACATTCCCCATTTTAACACCAGGGCGATGCTTAACTGTAAAGTTAAATTCCTGTAGGGCTAGGAACCACCTATTTACTCTTCTATTGGTCTCCTTGTTCTGAGCCATCCACTTTAAAGGAGCGTGATCAGTCACCAGGTCAAAGTGCCTACCTAGCAGATAGTACCGAAGGGAATCTAGAGCCCACTTCACTGCTAAACATTCCTTCTCAATCGTGGCGTAATTTACCTCATGGGACTTTAACTTCCTGCTGAGGTAAATGACTGGGTGCTCTTCCCCGCTCCAGACCTGGGATAACACTGCTCCTAACCCAACGTCTGATGCATCAGTTTGTACCACGAAGTCCTTAGAGAAGTCTGGTGAGTACAACACTGGCTGGCTACATAAGGCTGTTTTTAAGGACTGAAATGCTTCCTCAGCCTCTGGGGACCATTTAACCATAACCGACTCTTTCCCTTTTGTCAGGTTGGTGAGGGGCACAGCCTGAGAAGCAAAATGGGGAATGAATCGTCGATAATAGCCAGTAGGGATGAGCCGAACACCCCCGGTTCGGTTCGCACCAGAACTTTCGAACGGACCCCGCGTTCGTAACGAACGTTAGAACCCCATTGAAGTCTATGGGACTCGAACGTTCGAAATGGAAAGTGCTAATTTTAACGGCTAATATGCAAGATACTGTCCTAAAAAGGGTTTGGGGACCTGACTCCTGCCTCAGGGGACATGGGTCAATGCAATAAAAAGTTTTAAAAGCGGCCGTTTTGGCGGGAACACAGATTTTAATGACGATTAAAGTGAAAAAAAAAAATGAAATATTCCTTTAAATATGGTGCCTGGGGGGTGTCTGTAGTATGCCTGTGAAGTGCCACGTGTTTCCCGTGTTTAGAACAGTCCCTGCACAAAATGACATTAAACGGAAATAACACCATTTAAAACTGCTTGCGGTTTTAATGTTATATCTGGTTCCTGCAATATGGTTGAAAATCATTCAGAAAAATGGCATGGGTAGCCCTCCCTGCCCATTACCAGCCTATTTGGGTCTTGTACGCATATTAAGGGGAACCCCGTACCCATATTAAAAAAAGGAAATGTGTGTAGCCCCCAGGCCCTATATACTCAGAACAGCAGTATACAGGTGGTGCAAACAAGACAGGGACTGTGTAGGTTTGTTGTGTTAAGTTGAATCTGTTTGTAATTTTCAACTGGTACATTTTTAAAGTGTAGCTCCAGTCAAAAAAACTATTTTTAAGCTTTTTGGAAAACATGGGAAGGGTTATCACCCCTGTATAATTTGTTTTGTCGTCCATCTTTTTTCATCTCACTTGCTGTTGTCTCCTTCCGTTTGCAAGTAGGAGATGTTTGTAAATTGGATGTTTGAAAGTAGGCGCCTGCCCTATATGCTCTGCAGAAATGGCGGAACAAGGTGTTGGTTTTGCCACAACATTGTAAGCCCTCAAAGTGACTCTTGGTGGGCGCTGGAGCGCCCTGCTGTGAACGATTATATCAAGAATTGTAATTACATGCCATTGTTGAACAGTGGTAGAAAAATTGACCTTTGGTGGTTGTGGTGCTGGTGCCACAACACTATAAGTCCTCACAGTTACTCTGGGTGGGCACAGGAAGGGGCCCTCCTGTGAAATATTATATCAAGAATTGTAATTACATGTCCCTGTTAAACAGGGGCAGAAAAATTGGGCCTTAGGCACTGGTGCCATCACACTGCAACCTCTGCCATATACTCTAGTTTTATTGCAGGAATTAGCCCTGCTGCAAAGCATTGCATCAAAAATTGTACTTAAACGCCCCTGTTAAACAGGGGCAGAAAAATTGGGCCTTAGGCACTGGTGCCATCACACTGCAACCTCTGCCATATACTCTAGTTTTATTGCAGGAATTAGCCCTGCTGCAAAGCATTGCATCAAAAATTGTACTTAAACGCCCCTGTTAAACAGGGGCAGAAAAATTGGGCTGCTGGCATCACCCAGAACCAAAAATGTTCTTCCAACATATCAGCGGAGGAGGAAGAGGATAGACAATCAACATAACAGGACAGTCACTCAGCATCAGCATAGGCAGTCTTGAAGGGATGTGGTATTTCAAAAAAAATTATTCGGTTACATCAGCTTCAGGTGCTTGGTAGCTGTGGGTGATCCAAGACTGATTCATCTTGATGAAGGTCAGTCGATCAACTGATTCGGTGGACAGGCGCACCCTGTGATCGGTAACGAAGCCACCAGCAGCACTGAAGGTGCGTTCCGAAAGAACGCTGGATGCAGGACAGGCCAGTAGCTCATTTGCATACTGTGCAAGCTCTGGCCAGTGATCCATCCTCAAGACCCAGTAAGCCAGAGGATTTTCAGTGGGAAAGGTGTCCAAGTCTGACCTTGCCCCTAGGTATTCCTGCACCATGTAAATTAGACGCTGGCGATGGGTGCTGGAACCAATCATACCTTGGGGCTGCGGACTAAAAAATTGTCTGAAAGCATCAGTCAGACGGCCACCTTCTCCACCGCTCCTTCTGACTGATGCCTCAGCAACACGTTGTCCAGGACCAGGAGTTTGTGACCTCCCAGTCTCTGGGAACGCGTTGCACAGAGCTTTCTGCAAGGCCTCCCGGAGATGTCTCATCCTCTGCTCCCTCTGCGATGGCAAGATAAGGTCGGCAACCTTACCCTTGTACCGTGGATCAAGGAGAGTGGCCAGCCAGTAATGGTCCCTCTCCTTGATCCGAAGAATACGAGGATCCTTCCGCAGGCTTTGCAGGATCAGGGAGGCCATGCAGCGTAGGTTAGCTGAGGCATTCGGTCCGGAGTCCTCTGGGTCACTAAGGACAACATGATCCGCAGCTACCTCCTCCCAGCCACGTACAAGTCCACGTGTTTCTTGGGACTGTAAATCATCCCTATAAGACTGCTGCTGCTGCTGCTGCTGCTGCTGATGCTGAGTGCCAGCCTCCACCTCCATGCTGACACAATCATGCTCCTCCTCCTCTTCCTCCTCCTCACCCTCTTCCTGTGTGATGGGTGGCACAGCAGGAACACTGTCTGGATAAAGGGGGCCTTGAGAGGCAAGGAAGTCCTCCTCTTCCTGCCTCTGTTCTGCCTCAAGTGCCCTGTCCATTATTCCACGCAGCGTATGCTCCAAGAGGTGGACAAGAGGTACAGTGTCACTGATGCATGCACTGTCACTGCTCACCATCCTTGTGGCCTCCTCAAACGGTGACAGGACAGTGCATGCATCCCTGATCATGCCCCACTGGCGTGGTGAGAAAAAACCAAGCTCCCCTGACCCTGTCCTGGTGCCGTAGTCGCACAGGTACTCATTGATGGCCCTCTGCTGCGTGTGCAGCCGCTGCAGCATGGCCAATGTTGAGTTCCATCTGGTGGGCATGTCACATATAAGGCGGTTCTTGGGCAGGTTCAACTCCTTTTGGAGCTCAGCCAGCCGAGCACAGGCATTAAATGATCGGCGGAAATGCACACAGACTCTCCTGGCCTGTTTCAGGACATCCTGTAAGCCGGGGTACCTGCCCAAGAACCGCTGCACCACCAGGTTAAGGACGTGAGCTACACAGGGCACATGGGTCAGTTGTCCCTGTCGGAGGGCGGAGAGGAGGTTGGTGCCATTGTCGCAAACCACCATTCCTGGCTTAAGCTGGCGTGGCGTCAACCACCTCTCGGCCTGCCCCTGCAGAGCTGACAAAACATCCGCCCCAGTGTGGCTCCTGTCCCCCAAACAAACCAGCGCAAGCACGGCATGGCATCGTTTTGCCTGCGTACTTGCGTAGCCCCTGGAACGCCTACAGAGCACCGCTGGTTCTGTGGACAGAGCACTGGAAGAGGCCATGGAGGAAGAAGAAGAGGAGGGGGTGGAGGAGAGAGGTGTGTCACAACCAATAGTAGCATTTTGGAGGCGTGGTGGCGGAACAACCTCCAACACTACTGCACCTTGTCCTGCATCCTTCCCAGCAGCCAGAAGAGTGACCCAATGGGCCGTGAAAGACAGGTAACGTCCCTGTCCATGCCTGCTGGACCATGAGTCAGCGGTAATATGCACCTTACCGCTGACCGCCCTGTCCAGCGAGGCAAGGACATTGCCTTCCACATGCCGGTAGAGAGCCGGAATCGCCTTCCGTGAGAAAAAGTGGCGTTTGGGGACCTGCCACTGAGGAACCGCACATTGTACAAACTCACGGAAGGGGGCCGAGTCTACCAACTGAAAAGGCAGCAGTTGAAGTGCTAGCAATTTAGCCAAGCTAGCATTCAACCGCTGGGCATGTGGATGGCTGGGAGTAAATTTCTTCCGCCGGTCCAGCAGCTGGGGCAGGGACATTTGCCTGCTATAATCGGACGTGGGTGTACCGCTAGCAGAGTTCCCGGAAGCACTTGGCTGTGACACACCTAATTCTACACCTTCATTCCTCTCAGAGCAGGTTTCAGAGAGGACTGAAGGTCTAGTGGGGTTGGAGATGCCAGCTGATGAGGAGCAAGGAGAGGTCCGCTTTGTTCTTTGGTGTGGGTCTTTGAGGTATGCTTGCCAACGAGCTGCATGGCAGGTCAACATATGTCTGGTCAAGTCATGTGGTGCCCAAGCGGCTGATGTTTTGGCCACGTGAGATACGCTTGAGACATATGTTGCAAATAGCAGCGGTGCGATCTGATGCACTCGTCTCAAAAAAGGCCCACACCAAAGAACTTTTAGAATAACGCGCAGAGGAAGCGCTCTGCGCAGAGGAAGCGCTCTGCGCAGGCGGAGCTCTGCGGTGTGATTCAGTCGGTGTGCTGCCCCTAAGCTGGCCCCCGGAGGGCATCCTGCCTCGTTGGACATGTGCCTCCTCCTCCTCCCTCCTTCCAGGCACCCACGTGGAGTCAGTGCCCTCATCATCCCCTCCCTCTTCATCGCTGTAGCAAACCTGGCAGTATGCTGCAGCTTGTGGAACATGACTGCCAGATTGCTGTGCTTCTTGAGCATCCTCTCTCTCTGCGCTCACGCTACTGCCTTCCTCTAGCTGAGTGTCATCATCAGAGCCCACCAAACACTGGGCATCCTCCTGGAGCATGTACCCAACACTGTGCTCAAAGAGTTCAGGAGACTCCTCAGGAGGAAGTGGTGGGTCTAGGGAAGGAGTCACTGATGATGACATTGAGAGGAGGGACGACGATGTGTTGGCAGCTGCTTTCCTACTACCCTGAGACTGGGTGAGAGAGGATGAGGAGGATGAAGAGGGCTTGGTCATCCACTCTACCAAGTCGTTGGCATGTTGCGGTTCAACATGTCCAGCTGCAGAAAAGAAGGACAAGCATGTCCCATGGCCACGTGCTGATGACAATGCACCGCGTCCCCGACCAGCACTGTTGTCTCTAGACACAGAGCCTGCTTGCCCTCTTTTATCGGCTCGCGCCTGTCTGCCTCTCCTTGCTGGCCTTCCAGACATGGTAATGGCCTGAAGGGAGTTGGGTAAAACAGTAGTTGGGTAGTTTATATTGTGCTGGAGGCACACAACACCCACTAACTCCTGCAGATGCCTTTTTTATAGAACAGCAGAGTTAAAGGGGTATATACAGATGTATACTGTGCTGTGCTGGAAGCACACACAACTTCCAATAACTCCTGCAGATGACAATCGGGCCCAAATAGAGAACAGCTATGTAGGTGGATTATAGCGGTATGTACTGGGTACAGAGCACGCACTATCTCCTGAGTGACACTACTGACTGCAAGCTCTATTGTTAAAGATGGACCACTAGCTATATAGGTGAGGTGAATATCACGGTGTATACTGCGGTCAGGGCACGCAGACAATAACCAGAAAACAGCAGAGTTAAAGGGGTATATACAGATGTATACTGTGCTGTGCTGGAAGCACAAACAACTTCCAATAACTCCTGCAGATGACAATCGGGCTCAAATAGAGAACAGCTATGTAGGTGGATTATAGCGGTATGTACTGGGTACAGAGCACGCACACAGCACGCACTAACACTACTGACTGCAAGCTCTATTATTAAAGCTAGATCACTAGCTATATAGGTGAGGTGAATATAGTGGTGTATACTGCGGTCAGGGCACAGACAGTAACCACTACACAAGAGCAAGATAGTAAATCAGCCAAAAACGATTGGTGTGTAACTGTGTTGAAGGTACACAGAACACCCACTGCTTCAGACGCCAACACACTGCACGAGGCTGCCTTAATGGCGGCCTTATATAGTGTGGGGCGTGCACTACACAGCCTGAGCTATGATTGGCCACAGGCAGGATGCCTGTGGCCAACCATGGCTCTCCTCGCTGCTGGCGCTGCGATTGGCCAAGCATGCGGGGTCACAGTGCATGCTTGGCCAATCGTGAGACAGCAATGCATTGCGCCATCGCAGTGCATTGTGGGCCACACGAATTTTGCCGCGAACGGCCCAAACGTTCGGAATTCGGCGAACGCACGAACGACCGATGTTCGAGTCGAACATGCGTTCGACTCGAACACGAAGCTCATCCCTAATAGCCAGCGATTCCCAGAAAGGCTCGTACCTGTTTCTTGCTGTTGGGACGTGGCCAACTCTGTATGGCCTCGACTTTATTGACTTGGGGTTTTATCACCCCCCTCCCAATAGTGTACCCAAGATATTTGGCCTCCTCCTGTCCAATGGTACACTTCTTTGGATTGGCCGTAAACCCAGCTTCCCGGATAGAGTCTAGGACTGCTTGTACTTTTGGCAAATGTGAGACCCAGTCTGTGCTATGGATAATCACATCATCCAGGTAAGCTGCAGCATATTTCTGATGGGGCCTCAGAATCTTATCCATTTTCCGCTGGAATGTTGCCGGTGCATTCTGTAACCCAAACGGCATTCTCTTATATTGGAATGCCCCATCTGGGGTTACAAACGCAGTTTTCTCCTTGGCCGACTCGGCCAGGGGAATTTGCCAATACCCTTTGGTGAGATCAAGAGTTGTCATATATCGGGCTGTTCCCAGCCGGTCAATCAACTCATCTATACGCGGCATGGGGTAGGTGTCAAATTTTGTAACTTTATTTAATTGTCTAAAATCGTTACAAAATCGCCAGCTCCCATCAGGTTTGGGCACTAGTACGATAGGACTGGACCAGTCACTCTGGGACTCCTCTATCACACCCAATTCCAGCATCCTTTGAACCTCCCCACGTATTGCCTCCCGTCGGGCCTCTGGTATTCTATAAGGTTTTAGTTTTACCCTTTCTCCTGGCGGGGTGATAATGTCATGCTCTACGCCAGATGTTTGTCCCGGAAGCTCAGAGAAAATCTCTTTGTTACGAAGTACAAACTCTTTAACCTCCTGTTGTTGGGGTTTCGATAAGGTGTCTGCTATTCCAACCTCAGGAACTAAGCAAACAGGCTCTGCTTGTGACAAAGTCTCCGCGACTAGGGATTCCCTATCCCTCCTGGCTTTCAGCAGATTGACGTGATAGATCTGCTCCGGCTTTCGCCTTCCTGGCTGTCTAACCCTGTAGTTCACCTCACTAATTTTTTCAATTACTTCATATGGACCTTGCCATTTGGCCAGAAATTTGCTTTCAACCGTAGGGACTAGCACCAAGACCCTATCCCCCGGGGAAAAAGTACGTGTCTTGGCCCCACGGTTGTACACTCTCTGCTGTGCTAACTGCGCTTGGGTTAAATGTTCCTTTACAATTGGCATTACCTGTGCAATTCTATCTTGCATCAGGGCGACGTGCTCAATCACGCTCCTGTGAGGAGAACTCTCATTTTCCCAAGTTTCCTTGGCGATATCCAGCAGCCCTCTTGGGTGTCTCCCATAGAGCAACTCGAAGGGTGAGAAACCCGTAGAGGATTGGGGTACCTCCCTAATGGCAAACATCAGATAGGGTATTAGACAATCCCAATTCTTTCCATCTCTATCCACCACCTTCTTTAACATTTGTTTTAGGGTTTTGTTGAATCTTTCAACCAACCCATCTGTTTGGGGGTGATACACAGATGTACGCAATTGTGTCACTTTGTACAACTTGCATAATTCTTTCATAACCCGGGACATAAAGGGTGTACCTTGGTCCGTAAGCAGTTCCTTACAAATACCCACGTGGCTAAAAACAAGAGATAGCTCTTTGGCTATGGTTTTGGCCGAGGTATTTCGGAGAGGAATTGCTTCCGGATAACGGGTGGCATAGTCCAATATAACCGAAATGTACTGATGCCCCCTAGCAGACTTCATTATCGGACCTACCAAATCCATTGCGATCCTCTCAAAGGGGACCTCAATGATAGGAAGAGGTACCAGCGGGTTACGGAAATGTGGCATAGGTGCCGACTTCTGACACACAGGGCAGGAGGAACAATAATTTTCTATTTCCTTCATGACCCCAGGCCAATAGAATCTCTGCAGTACCCTCTCTCTGGTTTTCTCTGTCCCCAGATGACCTCCCAGAATGTGTCCATGAGCCAATTCTAACACCAACTTCCTGTAAGGTTTGGGCACTACAAGTTGCTCAATGGTTTCTTCTGCCCTTTGAGCCACTCGATATAGCAGGTCCCTTTCCACAGTGAAGTACGGGTAAGTGCAAGTCTTATCTGGGTTCACTAACTCGCCATCTATTTTCACCACATTTTCCCATGCCTTTATTAGGGTGGGGTCTTTTAACTGTTCTGTGGCAAAATTTTCCCTGTGAACCTCAAGATCCGAAAACTCCACAGACGGCATGTTTTCATCTGAGGATGTTGGCTCCTCCCCAGTTTCTCGAGTTTCCCCCGCCAATACCGACAAGGGAAATTCAGGAGAGTCCTCACCACTCCCAGAGGAATTCTGGTCATCTTCCTGGTCTATAGGGGCACCAGTGGGGGGCTCAGGACAATCCCAGAGTTCCCAGAATTTTGGAAAATCCCTTCCCACAATAGCATCATGTGGTAAGTGAGACACTAACCCCACCTGATGAGAGAGGTTACCTTTGGGGGTCTCAAAAAACACTGAAGTTACAGGATACTCTCGGGTGTCCCCATGCACACAAATAACAGCCACCCTGTTCTTCCCAGAGACCTCTGTAGTAACTAATTCAGCTTTTATCAATGTTACCAGGCTACCTGAATCTAGCAACACATCAACATGTCTACCATTAATACACATTTTACATAAATGTTTCTCAGGTCCCCGAATGGCAGTGCATGCAACTGTCGCAAACAGCGACTGACGTCTCTCCCTTATAAAGTCACATTGCATAGGCTCATCCACAACGGGGCAATTGGCTGCAATATGTCCCTCTTGGCGGCAGCGGTAGCAAATAATCTTTTTCGCTGCCTCTTGCAGCCTGGGCTTCCTGGGCTGCTCCCGCCAGACCTTAGGTAGAACTCCCACCCTCTCACTCTCTCCACCCTCACCCCTTGGAGTCATCTTACCCGCCACTGGGGATGATCTGGTCTTAGGGGGGAAAGTCCGCGAGTCCCTGGAAGAGGTGGTCAGGTTCTCTGTAGCCAAGTACCTCTCAACCAGATCCACAAGTTTATCTGCATTTTCTGGGTCTCCATGGCTTACCCATTTTTGGATGGCAGTAGGAAGAGCTCTCAGGAAACGATCCATAACCACACGTTCCACAATGTTTGGTGCGGTCAAAATCTCTGGCTGCAGCCACTTCCTGCTCAGGTGAATGAGATCATACATTTGAGACCTGGGAGGTTTTCCAACCTGAAAAGTCCAGTTATGCACACGCTGAGCCCGGACTGCCAGGGTGACACCCAGCCGT
>NW_027507825.1:16355652-16370652 GCF_037356315.1 Lithobates pipiens
CCTCCACCGCTGCTCCCCATTGAAATCAATGGGGCAGCGCTGTAATGCCGCCGGCAAAACGCCGCTATTGCGGCGTATTGCCGGCGGTTTTAACCCTTTTGCGGCCGCTAGCGGGGGGGTAAAAGCGCCCCGCTAGCGGCTGAAATGCGCTGCAAATCCTGGCGGTAAAACGCCGCTAAAAATAGCGCCGTTTTACCGCCGCCGCTATCAGCGGTGTGGTGTGAAAGGGGTCTAAGGATGGACCCGCTGCCTCTGGGATCCGTGTGTTTCCCAGTAGGCAGCGGGGGACTTTCGGAAAGGGGCGTAATCTATGCCCCTTTCCGCAGGGAGCTATCCCGGAAGTGGGTGCAGATACCTGTACTGTACAGGTACCTGCACCCCCCTCCCCCCTGAAAGGTGCCAATTGTGGCGCCGGAGGGGGGGGGGTTCCAATCAGCGGAAGGTCCACTTTAGGGTGGAGCTCCGCTTTAACACCCCTGGGCAGAGTGAACTCGGCTGTCTTTTTTGCGTACCACCGGATTCCCGACTTTGGAAAACGTGCACCAAAATGAACACCAGACCGCCACTCCTCCAACTTCCTGCCGCTCACAGGCGGCTCGAGCGTCACCGTTCCTCCCCGCACTCGAGGAGCGGGATGGAAATAGAAACGCTGAGCCAATTAAAGTGTGCCGAGCCACCCAGCACCGGATTTCACTGGGATCAGAGGAGTTCAGACACAATTACACAAGGCAAGACGCAGAGCGCCCTCTCTAGGAAGAGATCGTTGTAAAGCCTTCCCAGCATATTTGCTCTTTGCGAGATGCGCGGAAAATTATTATTATTTTTACTGTACAGGATTTATATAGCGCAACAGTTCGAAAATCTTATACTTCTACACCGCGGGCCGTCCAGCAATCACAGGCATCACTTCTGATGATTGGCCAGTTTTTGAACCAATCGGAGGGCAGCGATTGTGCTTTACTGGTCAGTTTTCATTTTTCATTTTTCTGCAAGCCTATGATCCTCTCAGGTGCAGAATAAGTCATAGAAGGCCAATGCATTCTATAGGGGACTTAACCTGCAATTCATTTGATCTCAGCATTCATACAGCAAGTGTGCCAATTATGACATCTGATGTAGAGACAGCTGATAGAAGCAGCCGACTGAAACACTCCGGCATATGAAAATGTCTAAATCCATTTGTATTCTTCTTGAATCTCGGTGATCTTTGTGTATTTCTTCCAGATCTGTGCAGTAATCCAGTGCGAGACTTTCTGTAATAAAGACCACTCACTGCTGATCCCTCTCCTTCTGCGGGGAACTGGTCTGGTCTCCGCCCCCCTATAGTTTTCGGTAGTGGGCGGGGCCTACTGGCCCCTCCCACAACTCTACTCTCTCCTCTTGTGCAGGATAACTGATCTTGTCCACACCCCCTCCTGTAATTTTCTGTAGTGGGTGGAGAATTGCTGGGCCCCTCCCACAGCTCTGCCCCCTCTCTCCCCTCGTGCAGGGGAACTGGCCTGGTCTCCGCCCCCTATAGTTTTCGGTAGTGGGCGGGGCCTACTGGCCCCTCCCACAACTCTACTCTCTCCTCTTGTGCAGGATAACTGATCTTGTCCACACCCCCTCCTGTAATTTTCTGTAGTGGGTGGAGAATTGCTGGGCCCCTCCCACAGCTCTGCCCTCTCTCTCTCCCCTTGTGCAGGGGAACTGGCCTGGTCTCCCCCCCCCTCCTGTAGTTTTTCCATAGTGGGTGGAACATGATAGATCCCGCCTACAGCTCTGCTCTCTCTCTCTCTCTTTTTGTAGGAAGACTGGTCCTGTCTCCGCCTCCTCCTGTAGTTTTCTGTAGTGGGTGGAGCCTGCTGGGCCCCTCCCATAGCTCTGTATCCTCTCCTTTTGCAGGGTGACTGGTCTTGTCTCTGCCCCCTCCTGTAGTTTTCCTTAGTGGGAGGAGTATAGGTGTGCACGCGTGCAATCTTTCCCATCTTTCTGCCAGCACAGAGCGATAGTTACAATGCACATGGGGTGATTAGGGTGTGCCCAGGCGCATCCGGCACACCCTAGGTGCACATATATATATGGGGAGGAGCCCGATGGGCCCCTCCCACAGCTCTGCTCTCTCCTTGTGCAGGGTGACTGGTCTCTGCCCCCTCCTGTAGTTTTCTGTAGTCTGCGGGGCCCCATCCACAGCTCTGATCTCTGCGCAGGCTATGTACAGCACATTGATGATGTCACACCCTATGCACATGCCTATGAGGTGGTGCCTGATGTCCCCTCCAATAGCTCTGCTCCCTCTACTTTTGCTGAGTGACTGGTCTTGTCTCCGCCCCATCCTCGTCTGCCACCTAGAGTATAGACGTACGCATTGAGGTGCGCACCCTAAAGCTCAAACACACGTGTCTGCATATATATATAACCCCGACACATTGATCTGCCTTCCAGGACAGTGAAAGAAGCGTCTAAACACTTCTCTTATGGCATAGCCAGCAAGAGGGAGATCTTATCCATCTTCCTGTCAGCACAGAGCGATAGTTACAATGCGCAAGGGGTGATTAGGGTGTGCCCAGGCGCATCCGGCACACCCTGTGCGCATATATATATTATATATATATATATATATATATATATATATATATATATATATATAGGGAGGAGCCCGATGAGCACCTCCCACAGCTCTGCTCTCTCCGTGTGCAGGGTGACTGGTCTCTGCCCCCTCCTGTAGTTTTCTGTAGTCTGCGGGGCCCCATCCACAGCTCTGATCTCTGCGCAGGCTATGTACAGCACATTGATGATGTCTCTGCTACTTTTGTCAGGTAAAATCTGGGTTTGCACAGAAATTTTATGCAAACAAAATTGGGCAGCACAGTGGTGTAGTGGTTAGCACTCTCGCCCAGCAGTAAGAAGGGTCGCTGGTTCAAATCCCAACCACGACACTACCTGCCTGGAGTTTGCATGTTCTCCCTGTGCCTGCGTGGGTTTCCTCCGGGTACTCCGGTTTCCTCCCACAATCCAAAGACATGCAGGTAGGTTAATTGGCTTCTGTCCAAAAGTGGCCCTAGTGTATGAATGGGGACCTTGGATTGTGGGCTCCTTGAGGGTAGGGACTGATGTGAGTGTGCAATGTACAGGGATAGGGACAATTGTAGACACTCACTCAGGTTGAACTGGATGGACTGGTGTCTTTATTCAACCTAACTAACTATGAAACTATTTATATCCTGTAAGGGGGGGGGGGTCGAGGAAAGTTTTATACCTGGAGTCCCAATAAATGCGTTTCAAGTGAACTTTACAAAATGTATACTTTGAAGCACAGCAGCACACAGCGGCAATTAATAAAACGAAGATTATATAAACGCAGGCATGTCATCCTATAGGTGGGACGAATCCCACGAAAATCGCCATTTAAACGATCAGGCCTCATTCGCCTGCAATATTTGCAAAGCCCCGGACAAGGCCCTGCAGGACTCAGCTGCCGCCTCTGGGCCGGCGTGGCCAGATCTGATAGAATATTCATTTGAGCTGGACTCAGATCTATCGCACCTCTCCCCGCTTTCTGATTACCGCCAGGAAACCCGGCCCGGTATAAAAGGCTTCTTTGATAGCGCTCCGAGGCGGGATGATCCGTGCGGACTTCACAACGATCTGTGATGTGTTCAAAGATCCGCAGTCAGCCTCCCCCTTGGCGGCGCGCTTAATAATTCATGCCGAGCGTTCCTCTGAAAGGTGGTTTCCTTCAAAGGAGGGCAGGAAAACACAAAGACAAGCGAGAAAGAATAATGTATACAGACATCGAGGATGCTGATCAATCTACATCTGTGGGGGGAGGGAGGAAATATAAAAAAGGGGAACTCCAACCTAACTGAAAAGCAGCAGAAATGTGCGTTTTGCCACGCGTTTCAGAAATGCCCTGCAAAACGTGGGTCAGGATGAGGTGCCATTGTTAACAGCACACATTTGGCAATGCGTTTGTAGTGTGACAAACGCACCAAAACGTGCACTTAAACGCCCGATGGTCCGCAGCAACAAAAAGGTCCTAGAGCTACTTTGGGGCGTTTGTTGACTGTAGTTGGTGAAATACAGCCGTGCCGAGAGCGCATGCCCTGCACGCTCTCGGCAAAGTTACGATCGCTGCTTGCGCTCCGGAGGTTTCCAATCATGTGATCACCATGACAGCCAGCCAATCACGGCTGTTACATGATCACAAACCCTGCCTCACGGTATCCTAAACCCCTTAAAAGGGCCAGGAGGCGTCAGCTCAAAAAAGGGGGTTAAACACAGTGGCGGCTGCCCATACAGGGCGCCGCCCCCCTAATCCATGTGCCCAGCCCCCTGATCTACATGCAGGATGCCGGACGTATGGATTTCAATCGGTTTTTTAAGCACATGATTAGAGCCAGAGGCTCCAATTGGCTTCAAAAAGGGTGGGCTCGGGATGCAGAGCACTGCGCCCGGGCCCACCTAGTCAAGTGACAATAGCAAATTAAGATTTTCGCTAATGTCTTCCGGATTCTCCTCCCGGCCAATCAGGAAGTGGGTCCTGAGACCAGATTTGGCGGGAGTAGTGTTTAAGGATGAGAACCGAGTGATCGAACAGCACTGATTCAGCCACTCAGTTCTCAGTACTCCGTGGAGCATAGAGCCGATGACTTTCCGTCACCGGCTTTCTGCTCTGCCCCCCCAAATCTCAAAAACAGCCCTGACCCATCAAGGCTTGGACTCCACTAGACCTCTGAAGTTGGTATCTGGCACCAGGCCATCAGTACCAGAACCTTTAAGTCCTGGAAGTTGTGAGGTGGGGCCTCCATGGATCAGATTTGTTTTTCCGCAGCAGTTCCCACAGATGGTCGATGGATTGAGATCTGGAGACTTCAGAGGCCAAGTCAACACCTCAAACTCATCGTGTCCCTCAAAAGCAAAACCATTCTTGACCCATTTTTTCAGTGTGGCGGGGTCCATTATCCTGCTGAAAGAGGCCACTGCCATCAGGCAATACCGTTTCCATGAAGTGGTGGACTTGATCACCAACAATGTTTAGGTAGGTGGTCAGTGTCAAGTAACATCCACATGAATGGCAGCAGCCAAGGTTTTCCAGCAGAACATTGCCCAAAGCATTGCACTGCATCCGCCGCTTGTCTTCCTCTCATGCTGTATCCTGGTGCCTGTCGAGGCATGAACTCCACTAGGCCAATCATCTCCAAACTGTGGCCCGGGGGCCAGATGCGGCCCTTTGCTCGATTTTATCTGGCCCTTGGGGCACTATTTCATCCACTGATACCAAGATGGGGCACAGGTCCTGCCAATGACCCCCAACAGTGGGGCACAGATCCTGCCAATGACCCCCAATGGTGGGGCACAGGTCCTGCCAATGACCCCCAACGGTGGGGCACAGGTCCTGCCAATGACCCCCAACGGTGGGGCACAGATCCTGCCAATGACCCCCAACGGTGGGGCACAGATCCTGCCAATGACCCCCAACGGTGGGGCACAGATCCTGCCAATGACCCTCAACGGTGGGGCACAGGTCCTGCCAATGATCCCCAACGGTGGGGCACAGGTCCTGCCAATGACCCCCCAACGGTGGGGCACAGGTCCTGCCAATGACCCCCCAACGGTGGGGCACAGGTCCTGCCAATGACCCCCAATGGTGGGGCACAGGTCCTGCGAATGATGCCCAACGGTGGGGCACAGGTCCTGCCAATGGGGCATTATTTTTTCCCCCACTGACAGTGGGACCTTTTCTGCTCCCAATAGCCACAGGCCAGCCCCCCAAAAGTCTCAAGGACAGTAAACTGGCCTTTGTTTACAAAGTTTGGAGACCCTTGCTTTAGACCTCTCAAGGTATACTGTGGTATCTGGCACCAAGCCATCATTAGCAGAACCTTTAATCCTTCTCCCCATACTGCAAACTGGTGCCGTCTCTTCCCAAGGTAAGGGACCCGCTCCCACCCGGCCATCCGCATTATGTAAAAGATAATGTGATTCAGGCTCCCTTCTTCCATTGCTCCGTGGTCCAGTTCTGATGCTCACGTGCCCATTGTAGGTGCTTTTGGCTGTGGACATGGGTCAGCATGGGCACCCTGACCCACTTTCAGATGCCATTGTAACAAGATAATCCACATTCTTTATCTGTCAGAAGGTTGTGGCTGATCGGTGAATATTTTTCATGTTTGTTTGCGATTTAGGAGATGAACGTGAAGCGGCCAATCGCCCGGGCAGGCTGGTAGAAGTTAGAGGAGTGACTGGATTAAACTGAGCAGCTGGCGTTAGAGCAATAGGCAAATGCTTGGAAAGAAAGATGCAGAAAAATTGGGAAACAGGATACAGAAGCTGCCAGAGATGGAGCGGAGATGTGCCCACACACAATGTACCCGGCTGTGTCTCCATCCTCCTCTCCCTTCACACAGGAATGTTATTTTATCCCAGAACTGCACTCTATGACAAGGATAGGAGGAACACGCCGATCGAATGATGTGGACCTCCGACACGGAGGGGCCTATTCACACCCGTCTGCTCTGTAGTGTTGCCTTACCCTAGGGCAGTGATGGCGAACCTTGGCACCCCAGATGTTTTGGAACTACATTTCCCATAATGCTCAACTACACTGCAGAGTGCCAGAGCATCATGGGAAATGTAGTTCCAAAACATCTGGGGTGCCAAGGTTCACCAACACTGCCCTAGGGTTTACACCTATGCGGTTCATAGTGCGTTTTACAGAAAACGCACACTACAGTCGATTTAACATGGTTTCCTATGGGACATGTTCACATCTGTGCATTTTTTCAGCCGGTGCGTTTTTGAAAAAAAGGACAGGGACTTGTTTTCCCCCCCACAGCAGATTGCATTTTGCATGTAATAGACTTCAATGGACCCGCACCAAAAACACAAGTGTTGCGTTTTTAATGCGTTCTTTCATGCATTTGGGGTGGTTTTGTTCATTTTTTTTTTTTTCGGGGGTGGTGGCGGCGGGCATGGTCATTGATGGATGTACATCTGGGGGCATTTTTCCTTTAACTTTTAATAAAGGAATTGTCAAAAACTTGTGTTGTGTCTTTACTTTTACACTTTTTTTTGGGCGAATGGGTAGGGATACTATGTGCACAAAGGAGAGGAGGATGGGACTTTATATGAAGCATGCATCCAGGGAGATAACACGATAAAAAGGAGTCTGGCAGGTACCCAATATAATAGGACTATGAACGTTGCATGAAAGCATTGCATAACATCAATTGTTTATTTGTATATAAAATATGATAACAACATGATATACATTAGCATAATTAGTTCATACTGTAAACATTATAAAAGAACCAAATTCATTGAAGCGCGTCTCCACAATAAATAACCGTATCCCTGATGGATTGGTACAATCCAATTGGCAAATGAGGTAGTTAATGATAGTAATGCAATACATAAGCGAGGAGGCATCTATTGGCTCAACGCGTTTCGTGGCGAATGCCACTCTTCAGGAGCAGATGAAGTAGATGTCTATGGGAGGCCGACCAGAAGAACATCAGCGCCAGGAGCTGAGGTGGGCTGACTCCGATATACAACAATTTATTTTACATAATGGGGCATACCTTGTCATCCCAATCACCCTGCACCTAACCTACACCTCATTTCAGACCCCGACCACCAATCGGTCCCTGCACTATTTGATTCCTTTTTATTAGTCACTTAATGTATGTTTCCACGCTACAATCCACCGTCTAGTATATACCCCCTTTTTTATAGATGTTACATTTACGTGGATCATACCAATTTCAAAATCGATGGGGGGCTCCCGTCTCCCACTGGATTTCCATCATTGTATATCGGGGTCAGTCCACCTCAGCTCCCAGGGCTGATGTTATTCCAGGCCGGCCTCCAGCTCTCCACACCCTATCTGTAAGTAGTTTTGAAAAATAGTTTTCCCCTCCTCTCCCTATAGAAAGGCTTACTATACAATCTTTCCACAATCAAAATATATGTTTTAATATATATAGACATCTACTTCATACCTGCTCCTGAGCAGTGGCAGTCGCTACGAAACGCGTCAAGCCAATAGCCATTTGCTCATTATACACTAAATTGTCAAAAGTATTGAGACACCCGTCTCTACACGCAGATGAACTTTAACCAGTTCCCGACCAGCGCATGCCGATGTACATCCACAGAATGGCAGGGGCAGGCATATTGGCGTACAGGTACGTCCAATCTTTAATGCCGCCCTGCCATCGCGAGTGCGCCGCCATGCTGGTCGGGACCCTGAGAGTCCGGTCGCGGGTCCCGCGGACTCGATCGCCGTGGGCATACCCACTATCGTCTCACAGGGCGGCTGAACAGAGAGATGCCATTTGTAAACAGCATCTCCCCGTTCTGCCTAGCAACAAGTGACGCTGATCTCTGCTCCATGTGATTGGAGCAGAGAGCAGTGTTCACTAAATGAAAGCCCAGCCCCAGTTAGTAACACACCCCTAGGAACACCCCTACACTGCCACCCACTGATTAACCCCTTCACTGCCAGTGTCATTTACACAGGAATCACTGCATTTGTAAATGTATAGCAGTGATTGCTGTATAAATGACAACGGTCCCAAAAATGTGTAAAAAATTTCCGATGTGTCCGCCATAATGTCGCAGTCACAAATTTTTTTTTTTTTAAATCGCTGATCGCCGCCATTACTAATAGAAAAAGAAAATTATTAATAAAAATGCCATAAAACTATCCCCTATTTTGTAAACGCTATAACTTTTGCGCAAACCAATCAATAATCGCTTATTGCGATTTTTTTTTACCAAAAATATGTAGAAGAATACGTATCGGCCTAAACTGAGGGAAAAAAACGTTTTTTTTAATATATTTTTGGGGGATATTTATTATAACAAAAAGTAAAAAAATAATGCTTTTTTTTTTTAAATGGTCGCTCTATTTTTGTTTATAGCGCAAAAAATAAAAACCGCAGGGGTGATCAAATACCACCAAAAGAAAGCTCTATTTGTGGGGAAAAAAGGACATCAATTTTGTTTGGGAGCCACGTCGCACGACCGCGCAATTGTCAGTTAAAGCGACGCAGTGCCGAATCGCAAAAAGTGGTCTGGTCTTTGGCCAGCAAAATGGTCCGGTCTGCAAGTGGTTAATGGCATCCCAGTAGAAGCCCGTAGGGTTCAATATTGAGTTGGCCCATCCTTTGCAGCTATAACAGCTTCAACTCTTCTGGGAAGGCCGTCCACAAGGTTTAGGAGGGTGTCTATGGGAATGTGTGACCATTCTTCCAGAAGCACATTTGTGAGGTCAGGCACTGATGTTGGATGAGAGGGCCTGGCTTGCAGTCTCCGCTCTAATTTTCTCCCAAAGGTGTTTGATCAGGTTGAGGTCAGGACTCTGTGCAGGCCAATTTCCTCCACCCCAAACGCGCTCATCCATGTCTTTATGGACTTTGCTTTGTGCACTGGTCCAAATCATTTGGTGGAGGGGGGATTATGATGTGGGCTTGTTTTTCAGGGGTTGGGATTGGCTCCTTAGTTCCAGTGAAGGGAACTCCTAAGGCATCAGCACACCAAGACATTTGGACAATTTCATGCTCCCAACTTTGTGGGAACAGTTTGGGGATGACCCCTTCCTGTTCCAACATGACTGCGCACCAGTGCATAAAGCAAGGTCCATAAAAGATATGGATGAGCGAGTTTGGGGTTGAGAAACTGGACTGGTCTGCACCTCCACCCGATAGAACACCTTTGGGATAAATTACAGTGCAGACTGTGAGCCAAGCCTTCTCATCCAACATCAGTGCCTGACCTCACAAATGCGCTTCTGGAAGAATGGTCAAAAATTTCCATAGACGCACTCCCCAGAAGAGTTGCAGCTGGTATAGCTGCAAAGGGTGGGCCAACTCAATATTGAACCCTACGGACTAAGACTGGGATGCCATTAAAGTTCATGTGCGTGTAAAGGCATGTGTCCCAATACTTTTGATAATATAGCATATATTGCAGTCTGATAGAGAACATGAGGTATGAGGGTCCTGCTCGTTGCAGGGCTGTACTTGCTGCTGCTCTCAGGGTAATAGGGATTGGGAGAATGATATAAAAGGCTAAAAAATCCTTCATAGGGAAAGGGCAGAGGAAGATAATCCGGAATATATTAGAAGTGCACTCAGTAGCTGAATGGACTGCGAGTCCAGATGGTCGGGTCACAGGGGAGCCAACCAGTAAATGGATCAGAGACAGAGGAGAGGATGGCCCTGCAGCAGTCTAAAGTATAAACTGACATCAGTGAGGATGGAATGGTAGAAAACGATCGGCTGTAGAGGGTGGACAGATTTGCAGAGATTGCTTAAAAACATTACAGCAAGGTGTCTGCAGTGTTGCCAACCGCCTGTAAATTTCAATCCGTTTTTTGAGCTGCCCGTAAATGCCCGTTAAAAATATGTCTGTAGGCCGAGATTGGAAATGTGCATGTGCAGTTCCAAAGCCTGCCGGGCCCAGGCAAGCTTGTACATGCGCGACCACTTTCAGCGGAGCGGGCGCATGTGGAGAGTTAATGACTTAAATAATGGCCCGCATGGTGCCGTATTTGAATGGACAGCAGTTGGCACTCGGCTGCCTTGGAGTCAGCAGCATATCAGCAGACATGCCTCCCTCCCAACCCAGAGACCGGACCCTGGCTGGAGCCTGTGGGGACTCCCACCACCACGCCACTGTAAGCATCGCCATGTGGAGATCGGACCCCTGCACCATCCATAGTGGATGGTGCAGGGGTCCAGTCTCCGGAACTCAGTGCGGCTGTGCTCATCCATGGCTGCTGGAGGGAGACTCCCTGTGAGCACAGCTATGCTGAGTTCTGGAGACCGGACCCCTGCACCATCTATCCATCCGTGGCTGCTATATCTACAGTATGTGGTGTCCTCATCCTCCAACCACCTCCTGTACCTGACCATGTCCGCAGCCTCCAACCACCTCCTGTACCCGTCCACAGCCTCCAACCACCTCCTGTACCCATCCACAGCCTCCAACCACCTCCTGTACCCGTCCACAGCCTCCAACCACCTCCTGTACCAGTCCGCAGCCTCCAACCACCTCCTGTACCAGTCCGCAGCCTCCAACCACCTCCTGTACCCGTCCACAGCCTCCAACCACCTCCTGTACCCATCCACAGCCTCCAACCACCTCCTGTACCCGTCCACAGCCTCCAACCACCTCCTGTACCAGTCCACAGCCTCCAACCACCTCCTGTACTCGTCCACAGCCTCCAACCACCTCCTGTACCCGTCCACAGCCTCCAACCACCTCCTGTACCAGTCCGCAGCCTCCAACCACCTCCTGTACCAGTCCGCAGCCTCCAACCACCTCCTGTACCCGTCCACAGCCTCCAACCACCTCCTGTACCCATCCACAGCCTCCAACCACCTCCTGTACCCGTCCACAGCCTCCAACCACCTCCTGTACCAGTCCACAGCCTCCAACCACCTCCTGTACCCATCCACAGCCTCCAACCACCTCCTGTACCCGTCCACAGCCTCCAACCACCTCCTGTACCCGTCCACAGCCTCCAACCACCTCCTGTACTCATCCACAGCCTCCAACCACCTCCTGTACCCGTCCGCAGCCTCCAACCACCTCCTGTACCATGTCCGCAGCCTCCAACCACCTCCTGTACAAGCAGGTGATTACCCGCTGTTGGTATAAAAAAAAAAAAAAGACTCCCACTCTCTGTACAGATCTACAGCTTCTCCTTCCCCTGCTCTGCTGATAGGATGACATCTTTGCCGAGATGGGAAAAGGAGACACAGGCATGGAAGGGGTGAGCAATTAAATATAACTTTCCCCATTAGATATAAGCTGCAAGGATCAGGACCCTCCCCATACCTCCTGTTCCCTATTAGATGGCACCTATAATGCTCAGGATCAGTGGTGGCTGCTCCATTTGGGACGCAAGGGGCACCACCCCCCTAACATGCACTCAGCTCCCCATCTACATGCAGGGCACCGGACGCATGGATTTCAATTTATTTATTTTTTTAGCACACGATTAGAGCACGAGGCTCTAATAGGCTTCAAAAAAGGGTGGGCTCGGGGCGCAGAGCACTGTGCCCAGAGCCCACCCAGTTGTGTGACAATAGCAAATTAATATTCACTATTGCCTTCCTGCTTCTCCTCCCGGCCAATTAGGAAGTGGGTCTTAAGACCCAATTGGCCGAGAGGAGAAGCAGGGGGAAGCCACTAAGGAGGAGACACAGTGGGAAGCCGCCCAAGCCGCCCCACGCCACGACCTGGATGGGGTGAGTGCAGGGCTGGTGGGTGGACAAGCGAGTAACAAGGGAGGGGGGTTTGATCGATCCACTGAAGGGGGGCTTGTGGTCTGTTTGCCGACCCCCCTCCCCCCCCCCCCAAAAAAAAAACCCCCAAAAAAACCCTCATACCTCTCGTTGCCTATTGAGTGTAAGCTGTAATGATCAGGACCCTCATACCTCCTGTTCCCCATTTGATGGCATCTAATGCTCAGGACTAGGGTTGCCACCTCATTCCTTTAATTACACAGTTTCTGTGGCTGATTAAGGTGATAAACTCACTTGGTGCCTTATCTGCATGAAATTAGGAATTAAAGGATGAGGTGGCAACTCTGCTCAGGACCCTCATACCTAATGTTCCCTATTTGATGGCATCTGTAATGCTCGGGACCCTCATACCTAATGTTCCCTATTTGATGGCATCTGTAATGCTCGGGACCCTCATACCTAATGTTCCCTATTGGATGTAAGCAGCCTTCATAATGAATTGGTATACACATTATACAGAGGCCTGTCTTGCTGGGCCATGGTTTATTATGGTGTTTCTTGGCCTGTGGTGGTGAACACCCAACACAGGGGACTCACTATGGTTCTTTATTTTGAGGCTTGGTTAAACAGAAAAAGCAGTCACTTCCATATTGGTGTTGTGAATATCTGTACGGTCCAGCTGTGGTTTATAGACGCCTCGCGCAGTTCTATCTCACCGGGGAGCCGCCCTTTATCACCGGAGTTCAGTTTTATGACAAATTTAATGAAATGTGCAATCTACAGGCTGCGATTGTCTGAGAACAAAGGAAGTCAGGCATTGTTGCAGCGCTTGGATCTTATGTAACTTCTTATATAACCGGCTTGTTATCTGCCGTGTCCCTGTTAGCCCTGCCAAGGCAGGACAGCTTCACTCCGACCCATTTCTGGAGACTGGAGACAGATCCATCTCCGGAGATACATGGTATCCATCAACCTGATAGAGAGATCCATCTCCAGAGATACATGGTATCCATCAACCTGATAGAGAGATCCATCTCCAGAGATACATTGTATCCATCAACCTGATAGAGAGATCCATCTCCAGAGATACATTGTATCCATCAACCTGATAGAGAGATCCATCTCCAGAGATACATTGTATCCATCAACCTGATAGAGAGATCCATCTCCAGAGATACATGGTATCCATCAACCTGATAGAGAGATCCATCTCCAGAGATACAATGTATCCATCAACCTGATAGAGAGATCCATCTCCAGAGATACATTGTATCCATCAACCTGATAGTGAGATCCATCTCCAGAGATACATTGTATCCATCAACCTGATAGAGAGATCCATCTCCAGAGATACATGGTATCCATCAACCTGATAGAGAGATCCATCTCCAGAGATACATGGTATCCATCAACCTGATAGAGAGATCCATCTCCAGAGATACATGGTATCCATCAACCTGATAGAGAGATCCATCTCCAGAGATACATTGTATCCATCAACCTGATAGAGAGATCCATCTCCAGAGATACATGGTATCCATCAACCTGATAGAGAGATCCATCTCCAGAGATACAATGTATCCATCAACCTGATAGAGAGATCCATCTCCAGAGATACATTGTATCCATCAACCTGATAGTGAGATCCATCTCCAGA
The DNA here is from genome assembly GCF_037356315.1 of Lithobates pipiens. Lineage (NCBI taxonomy): Eukaryota > Metazoa > Chordata > Amphibia > Anura > Ranidae > Lithobates > Lithobates pipiens. The sequence goes on from NW_027507825.1 coordinate 16,369,549, forward strand.
GATACATTGTATCCATCAACCTGATAGAGAGATCCATCTCCAGAGATACATGGTATCCATCAACCTGATAGAGAGATCCATCTCCAGAGATACATGGTATCCATCAACCTGATAGAGAGATCCATCTCCAGAGATACATGGTATCCATCAACCTGATAGAGAGATCCATCTCCAGAGATACATGGTATCCATCAACCTGATAGAGAGATCCATCTCCAGAGATACATGGTATCCATCAACCTGATAGAGAGATCCATCTCCAGAGATACATGGTATCCATCAACCTGAGAGAGAGATCCATCTCCAGAGATACATGGTATCCATCAACCTGAGAGAGAGATCCATCTCCATAGATACATGGTATCCATCAACCTGATAGAGAGATCCATCTCCAGAGATACATGGTATCCATCAACCTGATAGAGAGATCCATCTCCAGAGATACATGGTATCCATCAACCTGATAGAGAGATCCATCTCCAGAGATACATTGTATCCATCAACCTGATAGAGAGATCCATCTCCAGAGATACATGGTATCCATCAACCTGATGGAGAGATCCATCTCCATAGATACATGGTATCCATCAACCTGATAGAGAGATCCATCTCCAGAGATACATGGTATCCATCAACCTGATAGAGAGATCCATCTCCAGAGATACAATGTATCCATCAACCTGATAGAGAGATCCATCTCCAGAGATACATGGTATCCATCAACCTGATAGAGAGATCCATCTCCAGAGATACAATGTATCCATCAACCTGATAGAGAGATCCATCTCCAGAGATACACGGTATCCATCAACCTGATAGTGAGATCCATCTCCATAGATACATGGTATCCATCAACCTGATAGAGAGATCCATCTCCAGAGATACAATGTATCCATCAACCTGATAGAGAGATCCATCTCCAGAGATACATGGTATCCATCAACCTGATAGTGAGATCCATCTCCATAGATACATGGTATCCATCAACCTGATAATGAGATCCATCTCCATAGATACATGGTATCCATCAACCTGATAGAGAGATCCATCTCCATAGATACATGGTATCCATCAACCTGATAGAGAGATCCATCTCCAGAGATA